>NC_072795.1:93277500-93322500 GCF_028583425.1 Eublepharis macularius
TTTCCCTAAATGCCAAATGTATAATGGAGAGGGAAGAGTGTGCCACATGTACTGAAATTAGAATAACAGAAGCATTTCACCAATGAAACGATGCCTGGGGAAGCTGTGGAATGACATTGCTTGGGTATTTTCAAGAAGAACTGAGACAAGCATCCATCAGAGTTATTTCAGGGTGAAAATATATTGCAAAGGTGAGCTGAAGGGGGCAGCTGCTTTCCATGGAAACATTCTCAAATATTTTGAGCTCTTCTTTGGAAGGAATTAAAAGGGAGGCAGTAGTGTTCTGAGCTGCATGGCTGTGCTTCCTACGCTTCACAACCTCATATTCACCTCTCACCCTCCCCTCCCCAGTATTCTAACTGTGATGACTCTCTACTGAGCATCTTCATAGACCTCAGTATGATTTTTTTTTTCAAATAAGCTGGAGCAAAGACACTCCACATAGGAACAAAGCAACCTGTGGTCCTCTTTCAGTTCCCCAAAGCCTCCCTTTTACTCTAAAAGTGTTTGGGTATGAGTATCATATGTCTGAGCTAATCTAGAGAGTCCCTTTCACTTCTTACCCATTTGTCCCATATACTTAAAAAAATATAAGTACCCTTTGTGCAGATCTACACACTATGCTGGAGCAGAGGTTACACATGCATCAGTCCATAGGAACAAATCTTTCTCATTACCTAGACCACTTACCAATGCCTGGGAAAAGCCTTAAGCTATTATTCATTGCTTGTTGGTCAGGTATTATGCTGAGTCTGTTAATGATAATTCTTACTATTGACTTTGATGGAGCTATAAATGTAGGTAGGTATTACAAGATGTCTATCTGTCTGTCTATCTATTCCATAGCATGTTTGATCTTTCTTTTATGTTCTACTTTATGCATGTTCAGCAACTGTTCAGGTAAACGACATATGGTCCAAAAGTGAGTCAACATTTAAGACAGGATTGCCAAATGAGTTGGTGTTGTAAAGCCAATATAAGCAATGTATGCTTGCGTGTCTGTTTATCCTATTAATGTCAGTAGATATATGGGTGCTAGTATTATATTGGCAACAAAAATGTGGATGGCAGAAGCAGTAGTCTTACAATTTATCCTAAGATTTACTGTGTCAGCAAAAAGATGTGCTTAGTATGACTGGGTATTTTGACTGCTTGATCAGTGTAATGTCAAGTAGATACGCTGCTACACATATTATGGTTCCAATGGGAAATGATTATCAGATCGGGCCCTGAATTGCAGTGTCCTAATAGTAAGCCTAAGAGAAGGAGAATGAGCTATGCACACAAATTTTAAGTGTAAAGTTAAATTAGAGCAATTGATCTTATAAGAGTGCCTAGCTGTGATCCTAAGTATATTTCTTTGGGAAGAAAAAAACCCCATAGATTTCACCAAATAAATAGTTCTTAGTAAATTTGACAGGGATCACAACTGGGTAGCTTGATCTTATCTACCTGTGATGGATCATGCAGTGATCTCTACCACAGTAAATATCTAAGCATCTGACCCCAGCTAGAGGCAGCAGAACTGTCCAGCTCTCTCTCTCTCTCCAAATAATACTTTCCCCAAGTTTATTACTACCATACCACTGAAGATCTTCCACCACCCATGCAGGACAATGCTGTATTTTAATATTTTATACCCGCCAATTTTAATTGTTTGATATGATGTTTTAATGTTTTTATAATGTTTTTATTGTTTTAAGCTGCTGTTAAACCACCCTGAGCCCGTCTGATGGGGAGGGTGGTCTAGAAATGTGATTAAATAAATAAATAAATACTACCCACTGAGTCTGGTGCAGATTGAACCAATTTTTCTTTCCTCTCCTTTATGAGATTTCTTGACCACTTTTCAGAGCCTTCCAAATAGCATACAGGAAAAAAAATCAATAAATACAACACTAAATTTCTCAAAACCAAAATCAACTACAAAATAAAAAAATAAACAGCAATTAAAACACAGCACTGCAACAGCAGCAATAATGGCAGGAGCCAAAGAATAGCTGCTTTAAATGCAACCCTAAACAAAAAATGTTTCCAGACTGTTTCACAATGTCTCTAAAAATGACAGCAAAGTAGATTTTGGAGAGAGGTTTCCAGAGATCTCATGCAACTAGAATAATTTGCAATGGAGTTTGAAACAGGCGTCTCCACCCAGGGGCATGCAGTCACACATTGCAAACCTGATAAAATATCAATTTTTTCCAGTCCTGGATTGGATCACCAATATCCAATGCTTTGAAAGCCATTCCTGATATTTTTCTGATTCTGATATTTCACTCCCAATAAATATTGGAAATATTAGGAAATGGATCAGAAGGCCTTTCAGCGGTTCTGCAGAAGTGCTTGGAAACGAATTTTGTTTGTTTTCCTGGTTTCCCAGAAAAAAGGAAAGAGATGGGAAAGGGAAGTAGGATCAGGAGAGCTGCCCATGGCCAATAAAGATCCTAATTAGTTAAGGGGGGAAAGGAGAGCTGATCCTGTCAGCCAATTCTCAGAGAGACAGCTCCTGCTTCATGGAATGCTGGGTAAGCCTTTGAGAGACTGGGACAGCGGCAGGCCCTGCCTGAAGGATCTGGGCTGGCCTGGCATGGACTACAGACAGATTGGTGGAACATGCCTGGACATACTGATTGTATTTATTATTTCTATTTTCCATAGTCCACCAGAAGGTTGATCTGGAATTTTTGGTCCCTCAATGAATTAGATTTTATCCAAGGATCTAGGAGTCAGTAAAGATATCATCTTAGTATGCAGTATGTTCCAAGAAATGTGGCTATTTAAAACTGGCCACTTGTTATCCTATCTATGTCAATATCACCTAGGTATTTAGTTAGTCGATGTATTGTCGAAGGCTTTCACGGCCGGAGAACGATGGTTGTTGTGGGTTTTCTGGGCTGTATTGCCGTGGTCTTGGCATTGTAGTTCCTGACGTTTCGCCAGCAGCTGTGGCTGGCATCTTCAGAGGTGTAGCACCAAAAGACAGAGATCTCTCAGTGTCACTACAATGCCAAGACCATGGCAATACAGCCCGGAAAACCCACAACAACCATATTCAGTTAGTCCTTTTGGAATTGCTGCTATTGCTACTGGAATAACTGCTGTATGTTTTTCTCAGAGATGCTGAACTTCAACTCTTAGATCTTATTATTTTGTTATCTTCTCAGTCTCTTTTTCCTCAATTCGACTGTCTCCTGGAATTGCCAGTTTGACTTTTTTACTTTCATCCACAGCAATATCCACAGTATCCACACGTTACTTTAATTATTTCTTCTCTGTAAATGTTGGCCAGCATCTTTTCTTTCTTGCTCTTGATGTAATCATCATCATTATCATTAATATCATTGTTGTTGTTAACAGCAGCAGCAGCTAGCTTTTCTTCCTCATTACTTATTCCTCTGGGGGGCTTTAGCTAGGTGGGAACACACATTGAAAGAAAATGGACGTTGTTGGGTCATTGTTGTTTATGTTATTAACCGCATGCGGGGAGACTGAATCTTCAATCTGTTCCTTTTCTTTGTTTTTCGCGTTTTGTTTTACTGTTAGACTTGGTTGGTTTTGCTTTGTTTTTCTTCCAATATGGAATCAAAATTAAAATTTTGGAAGTACACACCCCTATTTCCCACTAATCTTAAATAACATGAAGGTTCTTAGATGTCTGAGATACTAAGGACTAAAATATTTAAGGATGAAACCCACCTTGAACTTAACCTGGAGACACAGGAATAATTATTGCAAATGTTTCGATATTAGTGTTAAACAATCCCACTAGCTAATGCCAAACAAAGTCTCGCTATGGCATTTCCATTAGCTGAAGTTTCTGAACTGTGTTCAAGATCAAGACTCATTGCAATAGATTAATAGATTGCAATAGATTAATCTGACAGCAGCAGTGAGGGCAAATCTAGCAGCAGCAGTGAGGGCAAATCTGACAGCAGCAGTGAAAGCAAATCTGACAGCAGCAGCAGCAGCAGTTCATTGCAATAGATTAATCTGAAAGATGCAAAGTCATGACTAACATCTTGGTCTTCCTGGAGAGGAAACAGCTGGAGAATTAGCCAAAGATAGGTGAAAAAGGACTACAGACCAGAGCCGAAACAAGCAAAGCAAGGTACAGAAGTGACCCAAAGACACAAAAATTATATATTCAGGAAAATTTGACCCAATAAAATTTGACCCAATAAAATTTGACCCAATTTGACACTCCCCCCCTTTTGGGGGGGCTACACCACTGTGTTTCCCGCCAGCAAAAATGCCAGTTTCAACTTGCATCTATTAGCCACATCCTCTCACCTAGTTAAGATGAAACAAAGAAAAAGAACTAGATGTTACATGCATAGTGATAATGTCATAATCCATAATTCCAGGTGACTTGAACCAGAAGTTGCATGCAGATGTTTGATAGAAATGCTGACACAGGGCAGGAGCTTTTTAGCCAATAGATACAGTAATCTTCATTGTTGGATTTTGTCTTATATTAATTTACTACATATTTCCACATTTAGATCAGAATGGTTCAGTTATACTTTGTTACATTTAGGCGGGGTCTCATTTATTATTGTCCACATTTGTATATTGTTTTTTTAAAAGGTGTTTGCATAGTTGCTTAATGCATATATATATATATATATATATATATATATATATATATATATATATATATATATATATATATATATAATCTAAAACACTGGGAGGTGGGCTGACAAATACCAGTAAGCAAAACTGAAAGTCTAGGCAAAACAAAATATTTTCCCCGTCTCCCACAGAAGTGACGATTTCAGACAAGGAAGGAGAGTGGCAACTGTAATAGCTTTTGGTGAATGTTAGTCCTCTAGCCACAAGAAAGGTATTCTTAAAAGCTCAGATGGGTACATATGGTGAATGATACTTTGGGCCCAGACCACTTAGGGCTTTAAAGTCAAGAGCAGAACTTTGAATGGACCTGAAACACACTGGAAACAAACTGAATATTTTGTAAAATAGGTGTAATATGTTCCAATCCACATTTTGAACTAGTGAATATTTCCAAACAGTCTTCAATGGGTGCCCAGCATAAAACACATTACAGTGGTTTATTTGGGAAATTGCTAAAACATGGTTTACAGAGGCCAGGTACCTCTGTTCAAGTAATGAGCATAATAGGTATATCATCTGAATCTGGAAAAGGGCACACAAAACTATGTTCTTCTGTCTGAGACAAGCAATGCTGAATCCAAGAGAACCTCCAGACTGCAAACTTAACATGTCTGTTTATACTGAGAGGCTGTAATGGAATCCTGTAGCACCACATAAGCCCAGTTAAAAAACAAACAAACAAACCACAGATGCCCGCCCCATCCCAAGTAGTCAATAAATGCCTATAAATTGTATTATTCAAAAATAATACTTTAGAATGTTCCACATGATTGTAAAGAAAAATAGCTCACCTGTTCCTGGCAAGCAGCTCTCTCTTGGGAGATTAGGGCTATCTGACAATTTTAAAATTTGTAGCAAGAAAATCCAATCGTTTTCAACAGAATAGCTATGCCTGAGCTTTAAAAGTGAAAAAAAAATCACGAATATTTGCATTGGCTGTATTTACAGGTCACCTTCTACTTACTTTTATAAATCTAAGTCAAATCCTACTCATTATTCTAATAGAGGCTTTTAATTCTGTAATACATATTTAAGCAGTATTATTAAAAAACAATGTGCCAACTGCCATTGATGTGAGATGTAGGGCATTGCTCCTTTGAACCCATTATCGTGTCACTGGACCTGTTAAATTTAGCTGTTTCTGTTACTCTTAATTGGGCTGTGCAGCACGGAGCAGTAGAGACTGGTGTCGGTTAATGCCATGAATTATAATAATCATATTCATTTTGCAGTGCAGACCCATAACAATACTAAATGCAGGTTTTCAAAGAGTTGTCTGCTTAAAAGTGCGCTAAACAGGGTATGTTTATGTATTTGTTATCAAATAAAATTTAATGGTTCCACCTTTGGTTAGTTTACTTAGATCATGTATTGCTGTGTTGCTCCTGTACATCCCTACTAAGGTTCAACTGTTTCTTGTTCCTGTTATCATTACATTCCTTTCACATTTCTTCTGGGTACAATTTCCCCTTCACTATATTTCATAGTTCATTTTAACTTGAACTCCAAGTTAAAACAGCTTGAAAAACAAGGCTCACCTCTCACTAGTTTTCAAGTGCTATATCTCTACCCAAACCCTCTGAATTCTGCTCTTGTACAAACCAAAACCCATGCTTTCAGATTGCCACCCGCCCCCCACACCCGAATTGGGCTCCCTTCCTGAATTCACCCAAACCTCTAATAATCCCTGTTGTTTTGCACTCTTGTAGCAGGGTAGCAGAGACAAAACCAGACTGCCTCCGTCATGGCACCCCATAGTGTCAAACCAGGCATCCACCAGGCCCAGAGGGGCAATGAATTCATGCTATGTCAGCCAGCTGACCAATGACAGCTGACCCTTTGACAGACAGCCATTGGATAATCAGCTGTCTGGCTCTCCTCCCCAGGGGCAAAAAAGGGAGAACAAGGGGATGAGATTGCTGCTAGGAGATCATTGGTCCTTCACAACATTAGGACTTTTACACTGACTATATACATTGTCACTTATCTCAGATCCAAGAAGCTGCCTTCTGTTTGAGAACTTTGGTTTTTTGCAGCAGGAGAAAATTATTACACTATATGGTTATAGTTGCTTCAACCCATAGAAAATGTAACTGTGATGTATTTATTGTGATGTTTTGTATCTTGGTCATCATTACTCTGGTTAACTGGTTAATGTACATATATGATATTTTAATACTTATATTTATTACATATGTAGCACTTTGTATGTTTGCACTTTAAAGACATTAGTTTTTCAATACTTGTAATTTGCATTGATTGTTTACCACAGAGGGATTTTCTCCTCGCCTTTTCTTCCATTAATTCATGGCAGCTTCTCTTTCTGTTGTTGTCCTTCACAGGTTAAGCCATGTCCCCACAGAGCTTCTGGGTACAGGGACATCACTGAGCATGACTCAGGCTTGTCTAAGGCCTTTAAGAAACTAGAGGGAAGAGGCTAAGGAAGATATAGGGTTTCATAGGGTCTCATTTACTATGATATTCAACTGTGGTTGAAGAAGACAGAATATGGAGTATTAAACAAATTCAGGATCTTATTAAATCATTCAGGTACAAAATTTGTGTAATTGTAGTAACAGCTGGGGTGTTGATAGCAATAGTCATTTCTACACAGAAAGTTTAATTTTGTAATAACATTAGCAAAAAAAAAAGTGTTGCTAAATGATTACCTCAGCCACTTTATTGCAAAAAAACAAAATGCAGTGTAAGCCAAGAAGTAAAATCTTTACAAATTGTCCTAAATGTTTGGCTCAAACTGAAGCTGTTACAGACACACTGATCTGTTAAAAAAATGTAATTATTCTGGGTGGATGAAAAAATTGGGCACATTGTTTTTAAAGTAAAACGTAAGAGAGAACAGATGTTGAGATGACACATTTCTTTTTGGGCCATTTCAAAAAATATTTAGCTCATTTCAAAAATTCTAAATAAAAAGTTTGCAGAATTATTATCTACATGTTACTAAGCTGATGAGAAAACATGCTTGGAGGGAGGCAAGGTCACTGTTGTGAAATGTCAGAGTCTGCAAAAATCAAAGGTGAAAAGGATGGGTGGCAATGAAATCTGAGTATAGCACCACAAATGTAAAGAAACACCAGGACTTCTGGTTGGAGGTGGAATGAGAAAAATGACCAAAAGACAAAGATTAGCCAGCAAAATCTGGAAGTAATTATGGTCAAGTGAAGACAACTGAATTCCATATTACCTTGGTGAATGTCTGTAAAGGCAGTTTGGGGAGGTATTTTGGTAAGGTTTACTTTTTGGAGCTTAGCAACATAAATTTGTTGTCACTGAACTATTAAATAGAAGAGACACATGTTGGCAGAGAGTGTTCAGCACAGGAATGGAACTGATTAAGGGACAGCCTATGAAATAATAGCTTAAATGGGCCCTCTGCAGGATTTTAATATCCCATGACAACACTCAATTGTCAAATTCAGCTAGAGTGTCCAGGATGCTACTAAAATTAAGCCAGAAATTCCTAGGTTTATTCTACATTTCCCCCTCTTCAGTTAAGCACAGGAAATGCCAGTAAGCTGTGAGAATCTAAGCAAGAAATAGGAACCAGGCCGGGGGAGGGGGGGAGAGGGAGAGATGATGGCGTGCACTTTTTATGAAATTTCTGCCATTAAATCTACAACAAATGTCTCTCACCTTCATACGATAAAGAGGCAATGTGGGATTTTAATTGGACTTTTGGCTTTTCTTCATTTGATTTAAATCTAGGTAGAATTTCAAACAATAATACTGGAACACCTGGTTAACACGTTAGATGATATGTATAGTTGTAAATTGTGGTTTTAATAGGTGCTCACTAGGGGATTTAAAAGGGTCCCATTGTTCAACTTGGCAGATATTTTTTGAAAAAGTTCATGAACTACTGGGATTTTTAACCAGCTTGCATGATTTTAATATGCCTCAAAGAATGCAGTTTGATAATTTGTCCAAACTTGTGTCCAATTTGTGAAAGGAGTATCTAATGGTTGCATTATGTCATTAAAATGCCCTGACAGAGAACTAGCCATAACTTTCTATTTTAAATTTATTACAACAAGCCATGTTAATGAACAGCAATAGTTACTGAAATCTGATCATCATCATACTATACACATACAATGAAAGAAATGCATAGGGTAGTTCAGAAATGAAACATAACATACATACTTTGTGCACTTCAAGCAGCAAGAAATTGGAAAGAAAAACAGTCTTTGAAAATAAAAATTTCCCTTAACATTTCATTTTCATTAAGAAGAAAAAAAAAACCCAAGTGTTCTTAGCTGTTCTGGTTGCTTGCAGCTACATAATACAAGCACATTCACCAAAGTGAATGAGAGTCATAATTGCAAGAAACAGAGACAAAATCCTGGCCCAAGTGTACAAGTGTAGGGAACACCCAGAAGTCCAGGAAAATTGAAGCAGCTGGATAGGGAAAGAAAGGACAGAGGTAAAGGACTAATTTATATTTATATTTGTTCACAACAGTGGCAGGTTGCTGAGCTTGTATTGATTTTTTTAAATCAGAAACGTGCGATTATCTTTTTGCTATATGTTTAGCAGCTGGGTGAAGGTAATCAGAGCAGAGGGTCTGTAAACAATGCGGGCACAACAATATATGGTTGCTTCCACATGGGGGTGCAAAACATGCCTCCACTGTGGTAGCAGTAGCAAGCATCATGGAAACAGGCCCACAAGGCATCGACACAACTCATTCCTGTGTGGCTTGTTCTGCTGCTGCCCCCACCTCATGCTCCTCCCTGTTAAACCCGTGCACTGCACAAGGGATCTCCACAGCTTGCAGATCTTTAAAGCCCTTTCAAGGTTTCTTTTTCTTTCTTTTACCCAGATGTACAGTTTGGTTAAGAAATTAAAATACCTCTTTAAAGGGCTAGACAGGGTAAATGAATCCCTTGGCTCTGCCATTTTGTTTTACCTAACACTCAAAAACCAGTGGGATAACATTTTAATCTTCAAGGAATTCCATTGCTGATCTAAAAGTTGCTGACTTCAAACAGAGAAATTTCACAGGGAGATTACAACATGAGATTACTGAATTTAAATTCATTCACAAATTCAGAACAATAGCCCCTCCCCTTCCCCCGCAATCCCATCCTGGAGCTGAAACCTAGAATTCTTATCTCATTTTCAGTGCTAATTTTCTGCATTTTCTACTCCTAGCATCCCCCCCCCCCCGCTCTAATCAAAATATATATGGATGTGAGAGTTAGACAGTAAAGAAAGCTAACAGGAAGAATGTTGATTCATTTGAAATGTGCTGGAGGAGAGTATTATGGATATCATGGACAGCCAAAGAGACAAATAAGAGGGTTCTAGATCAAATCAAGCCTGAACTCTCCCTAGAAGCTAAAATGACTGAACAGAGGCTATCATACTTTGGACATATCATGAGAAGACAAGGCTCTCTGGAAAAGATAATAATGCTGGAAAAAGTAGAAAGTAGTAGGAAAAGAGGAAGACCCAAAATGAGATGGCTTGACTCAATAAAGGAGACCACTTCCTCCAGTCTGCAAGATCTAATGAAGGCTATTAATGATAGGACATTTTGGAGGTCTTTCGTTCACTGCCATTAGAGATGGGCATGAACCTAAATACCACCCCCCACCCCCCACAAACTAGGCCTGTTCGGGATTCACAAACCAGGGTTTGTGGAAGCTCCTTTCCATGCTAGTTTGTTGGGTCATATTTACAGGGGCAGTTTAAGTAGCCATTTCCCTGGGTCATATTTACAGGGGCAGTTTAAATGGCCATTGCCCCTTTAAGGGCCCTGCTGCGGCAGGTCCCTTTAAACTGCCCAGCCCCCAGCCCCCAGCCCCCTACCCCCCACTCCACCCCACCCCCCAGCCCCAGCCCCACACTTACCTTATCCTGCAGCGCAGCATCCTTCCTCTCCTCCCAGGAGAGGTGGGAAGGTCGTTTTTGGCCTCTTCCGCCACCCTGGGGACCTGCAGGGTGACGGAAGAGGCTGAAAACGGCCTTCCTGCCCTTCAAATGACTGCTGCAGTGGCCATTTGAGGGGCAGGGAAGCCAAAAACGGACTTCTCGCCGAGGGGCTTCCCTGCCCCTCAAATGGCCGCCGCCGCAGATATTTGAAGGGCAGGAAGGTCATTTTCAGCCTCTTCCGTCACTCTGCAGGCCCCCAGGGTGGCTGAAGAGGCCGAAAATGGCCTTCCCGCCCCTCCTGGGAGGAGAGGAAGGACTGCGCTGCAGGATAAGGTAAGTGTGGGGCTGGGGCTGGGGCTGAGGCCAGCTGATAGTTTAAAGGGACCTGCCACTTACAGTTCAGGAAAGGGCCTTTTAAACTGTTAAATGCCCCTTCCCCTGCCACTGTTAAGGCCAGAAAGCGGCATTTAAACCCCATGAACCATGAACTGGTTTGTAACTGGTCCAGTTCTGTGGTTCGTGGTTCTTTTTTTTTTGTTCTGTCCCCATGTCTAGTTGCCATAAGTTGGAAGTGACTTGATGGAACATAACACACATGCACTAATCAAGTGGATTTTATTTTGCATTGTACCTTTTCATCCTGACTCCCTTCTTTGCAACACCCCTCCCACCTTCTGATTGGGATATAAGGGTTCAAGGAGCTCCATTCCAACTTGTGATGAAGGGAGCTTGAGTCTTGAAAGTTTATACCCTGAAAAGCTACTTTTCAGGGTATAAACTGGACTTTTAGGTGCTACTGGACTTGAATCTTGCAGCTCCCAAAAAGATGTCCTTACAATGAGGAAGCCATCAGGCACAACTACTTTAAAACTTTTTCACTCCTAACAGGACATGCCTGGATGCCTGGGAAGACAGAGACAGAGAGAAATTAAGGCAAGAAAAATCAATGTAGGCTGTTGCTATATTATCTTAAAGACTTGCAGCATTCCTAAGCATGTTTGCTCACTGTGTTCAATGCAATGTATTCTCTACTTTAGACTTTCAGTCTGGGAGCCTCAACCAGGAGACCGGGGGCGGGGAGTAGCACCAGGGGGCACTTACAAATTGGGGGCCAATTTTTCCTCAATTGGTCCCTGCATGACCCATTACTTCCACATTGTGCCAGGAATAATGTCATTCTTGGCAAGACATGGGCATATGCAGCAGCACTCATGAGCATGTTGGAGTGTGCTTTGCTCACACATCCAAGTTCTCACACCTTTCTTCCCCATATTGACCAGGTGAGGGGGGGCAAAGGCTGGGGGCAGGGTATCCTTCACCTCCACCGGGAGACTGGAAAGCCTATTTTAAACATAGACGCAAATACCACAGAATTAGCAGTAATTTTTGGCAAAAGTGCATCTTTGCTATTTGCACCATAGGATATCTTGCCCACTGACTTGGGGGGGGGGGGAACCACTCAACCTTTTTTTTCCTCCTAGGAGAGAGGAAAGCTAGTTTTCCCTCACTAGTTCCTCTTTCCATAGCTTTTCTTTTAAAAATTAGTTCTCTCGCTCTTTCTTTGCCCATTCTGCTTGTGTGTCAGAGTGAGGCCAGGCCCAACAGAAATGGTTTTGCATATGTATGGATCACTCACTATAAGTTCTGCTGAATTTTAGACCACTGTTTCATGCCTTTTTTTTACACCTGCCATGTTTAGCATTAAGTGCTTTCCTGTTTATTCTCATATCTCCTGGTGTGTAAATTACATCAACTTTTATAATGAATAATTAAATATTTTGTAAAAGAAAGGGAGTAAATCTACTGATGACATTCAGTGCAATTCAAAGCAGAGTCACTCTCTTAACTTCAGTTAAAGAAATAATTCTATCCCACACAGGCAGCAATGCTTTTAATAACGTTTACTGCAACAACGGATTTGCAGAAAGCATTAATAGAGTTGTGTCCAGCAGCACCTTAGACCAACTAGATTTCCAGGGTATGAGCTTTTGAGAGTCAAAAGCTTTCCTTTCTCAGGTACATGGAGTAGGAAAAGGTAAGAGTCTTTGTAATCCAGACAGAGGGTGTCAGGGGTCCTGCAAATGTAGTTAGCTTGATAGAGCATGGGTGTAAAGTGCAGAAAATTAGCATCTGTAGGGTAAGAAAAATCCAATGTCCTAATTCAATCCTGGGAGGGTCCATTGGTCCAAATTTGCAAATAAACTCAATTTCAATAATCTCACATTTTAATTTCCTCAGAACATCATATTTGTATTCTTAGTATGCTAATTGTTCTTGGGAAGAGTTTCAGCCTCATTGTTCCCTGTCTATGGGTGGGATACAAACTTAGTTCTTTGATCATAAAATTAATGTGCATGATTGATTTATAGATTTGGATCTATTTCTTTAGATATTTGCTCTGTATGTAGATTATTGTTTGTTTTATGATTTGACACAGTTGTTAGTGGTTTTACATAGTTATCTGTGCAGGGCTCATTTCGAGGGGGAACGCACTGAAATGCAGTTCTGGCAGTTCCCCAAAGAGGTCATATGTCAGGTGGCCCCACCCACCTGACTCTTGGCCATTTTGGGCCTGTTTCAGCCTGGATTGGGGCCAAAATGACCCAGATTGGGCTTCTGACGGGTGGTGGATCACTCTCCCACTGAGGAGCGGCCCAATACTGACCATTTTCAGCCCCTTTTCGGCCATTTTCAGCCCCTTTTTGCCATTTTGGGCCCAATTTCAGCCCTGAATGGCCAGGTCTAAAACAGCCAGGATAGGTGATGTCAGGGGGTGTGACATATGCAAATCAGTTATTCCAATGCCACACTTCCAGTGCTGTCAAGGGCCGTGGCATATGCTTATGAGCTATGCTAATGAGCTATGCTAATGAGTTCCTCCAGCTCTTTTTCTATGAAATGACCCCTGGATCTGTGTAAACTTGGATGCAAACTTGAATGGTATTACTCAGTGGAAAGTGGCCTGTAAGCCTGTGTATATCCATCTTATATGAACAGAGCATTTTCTTTGGGCTCCATCCATTAGCATGTCAGGCACCAAGCCCAGGTACCAGACTTTGTTTTAAGGCAGGCTATATTATGCAGCTTATACATCATTTTTTTAAAAATTACATAAATACTCATTATAAAGTGAGAACATAAATATAGTGCTTAACAATTTTCAAATGTGCAAAGGTGATTTAACTATAAGTGAAGATTCAATTTTGTCAATATGAATGATTCAGTATTAATATTTACACATTATTGAGAGAGTGATATTGTGAACAGGAACTGTAAATAAGGAAGCAAGGCACAATCCTTGCATTAAATAGAAGGCCATGACTTCATTAAATGATCAATGATTGGTGAGAAATAACTCTCATTAACTTTTCTAACATCCAAACCCTCAACAGCAGTATGAGTTAACTTTGATTAAGGTGGGCAAGGTACTGCTCCCCCACATCTGAGCCCAGAAGCAGTTAACTATAACTGCTCCTGACTCTTCACAGCCAGAAATCAAATGTGCTGAGACAGGTTTCGCCAGACCTCATCTCCCCAGACTCTTAGCTCTGGACAGAAGAACCATTTCTCACTGGACCCAGCAGCTCTGCCAGCCTTCTCTGAAAAAGTCATCCTCATCTCCAAGGGAATTCTAACAGATTCCCTCTGCTAATACTATTTCATGAGGGAAGATGACTCTGTCTTTCCTTTATCTTTTACTAGTGAAGTTGGGAGACTGTACAGGTCACCCAGCCTTTCTTACTAAAACCATTAAGCCAGAGTTAATGGTTTTAGTGAGAGTTGAATAAAGAAGGAGAAGGAGTAGAATTAAAAGCAAATTGAAGTTTGACAGAAAAAAAAATCTAACCAGCTCGGTCCTTCCACAAGCAATACTGATCTGGAAAAATTGCATGCTGAGACCTTGCACAAAGCTGCTAAGGCCCTTCTCTACTGTTCTTTAACCCAGGGTTAACAGTTTTAATCAGAAATCTTTTGGGACAGGGTAACTTTTGTCCTAGTACTCCTTGACCCGTCTTGCTTATTTTTGTCTGCCCTTTTGGCCAACTTATTTAAATCTCAAAGCTGGATGATAATAGAATGTCCTTTAAATTATCAACCACCCGCTTCAAGTGCCTAGTTCTTCCACTATGAGACAGTTATTAGCTCTACCACTGGGCTAAGCATGAAGCACAGACAAAGGAAGAAACTACTGTGCCCCATATAACCCAATGAAGCTGTACTGATATGCCCATGAACATAAACGCATTCAAATGCTAATCATTTCTCAAGCCGCTGCCCCATACTCTTGAAGCTGGTAGCCAAGTTGAGAATCTATCGCTAGTATAGTGGTTTCCCTATTGTTTCCTTACTCATACTGAGTGTGAGTCCTTCCTGTGATGCCGTACATTTTAGCTTTCCCTGTTGAACACTTAACCATTCCCTCTGGAACCTTTGCTTTAGCATAATCTCCTTTAAATCTTTGGCTTTCATCAGAGTTACCTAGTTATGCCAGACAAGCTTCAGTGTCAGAAAAGACCTTGGTCAGGGTTACTACCATTTTAAGACATTATTTAAATAAGAGTGGATAGCATTTTTATTAGGGATGCTTAAACACCTGCCAGTCTGACTCACTTCCCATTCACTGGTAGAGATCAGGCAGCCAATTAATTGACAGGAAGTTTGTAACCTTTTTGTGGACTACTTGCAGCCATCAGAAGCCAACTCCCAGCTGGTAAGAGATCAGTTGGGAATCATCTTCTTATTCTAAATACAGATAAAAATATTTTAAGGGAGAGGGAATCAGGAGCTGCCTCTGACCAGGTGAAAGTCAAGGTCTTCTGATTTCCCTTCCCTCAAGCTTTTCTGCCTCCCAGTCTTGCAGCAAATTTAAGGGGAGAGAAGTGCAGCCAGTTTTGTTTCACTTATCACTTCTACCCATCCCAAGCTGTCAGCTTGGAGTGCAGAGAAAAGGGGAGAAACCAGCTCTTTCCCTCTCTCCTTTTTGCAATGGGGTGATTAAAAGCATTTCATCTGTCCACAACCAGCTTGCGGAAGACAGAAGAGAAACAAGCTCTCTTTTTTTGCAATGCTGATATTAAAAGTATTGCTTTTGTCCCTGCCAATCTTGAGAGAGGGGGGAGATAAATGAGTTCTTCTTTGCAATGCAGGCATTAGAAGTATGGCTTCTGCCCCCATTCAGCTTGGAAGGAGGGAGAGAAATTAGCTTTCTCTCCCTTTTGTAATGCAGAGATGAAAAGGTTTCTTCCACAGCTGCCCAAATTGGATGGAAGAGAAGAGCTTCCTTTTGCAGCTTCATGGTGTAGCTATTTTGCTGAGGAGGCAGTATGGATAAGAACCAGACTCACAGCTGATCCCTCATCATCTGGGAGTCAGCTTCTGCCCAAGAAGCAGTTGCAGACTTGTTCAGCAGTTGTTCAAGTTCCTTGATGCAATCTGAAGACATCCCTGATTGGCTCATAGTTGGATTGTGAATGACAAACATGGCAATTTCATCTGCCAAACAGGTTTGCTGAGAAATTGATGACATATCTAATTTTTCAAAGTAGTATATTCCTCCACTCTTCCTTCAGAGAGATCATGAAAGTGTCGTTTTGATCTGCCACCAAGGCACATTACAGAACACGCCTTGCATATCAGACCATTACCTAATTGCATGTGGACATTTGAACATTATTTGGTCCAAGATGGAGGAGGAGCTCATTGCCCAGTCTACAGTGGGCAACTGAGGAAGAAAAATCCTCCCTACTGAGCCCAGGAAAGGTGTTTAATAGCTCTTCCCTGAGGTGAAGGAGAGTCTAACACCCCAACCTATTTTCCTAGGAACGATCTGTTGGCAACTCCTCTGGAAAAAGAAGAAACAAAATCTAGTTTCTGTTCTTTTATTCACTCCATGAAGATTTCTTTGTCCACTGTGAAATCCTGTGTTCACTGCTGCCACATGAACACTCATCCTGTACTGCTGCTGGGCGGTGCCACCAGTCTAGGTTCAGATTCAGTGTTCAGCCTCAAAACAGGAGAACAAATAAGAACCCTGAAACCCTAGAAATTTGGTTCTAGGACAGGCCAAGCAATTTAGAATCTGCTATTTAACTTTGAACATAAACCACACATGTTGAGAGAAATGTTTATTTTTAAAAACCCATATCATATAAATTCTAGTTTTATGACACTAGAGACATAACTGTACAGAATTCAAAATCCCATCCATTTATAATTGTGTACAAAGTATATGTATAAATAGTGACTGTTCTAAGAGCACAATCCTAAAGCATACCCTTGGGTACCAAAAGTTACTGAAATTGGATGTTTCTGGAGTTCTTATGAAGGTCAAACTCCCACAAAACTGTAAATAACTTAAAGCAGTCTGAGACACAATTATATGAATAGCCTTTATAGAAGTTGTGTTTGTATTTTTTTAACCAAAGTAGTTTAGATAAACTTTTGATCTTTTTGTGGTTTATGCAAAACAAACCCTAACCTTTCAATGTTTACTATTACTTACCTTAATGTCCTAAGTCAACTCATAGTGCAAAATGCTGTTGAGCAGAAAGGTCTCCATAGACCCTCAGTAAAAAAATCTTTTGCAAGCCCCAGGAGTGTCTTCATTTCAACAGGAAATGCCATGGGAGTTTCGTGGCAGGCTCTGCTTGTTGATTTTAGGGTTTTTTAAAAAGCCCAGCTAGTACTCAATGTGGACAAAAAGGGTACATGGGAAAGAATTATGATAAAGAAACTCTCCTAGTTTGTATTGCTAATAAAGTGTGGCATTTCAACATACAAAAGAATGCAGTATCAGTATGAATATTAGTTCATTTTATTGTGCTGTGCTTGTTGTTTGGACAACTGTCACTCTCTGTAACAGATAATGGATATGTTTGAATGTGGACATTCAGTGTACATAACTGGGAGCAAAGCAAAATAATTCAACAGAGGAATTGGCTGCCGAGGGATGTGGTTGGTGGGTTCCCCCTTATTGGCTGTATTCAAAGAGCAGATGGACGAATGCTTGTCAGGAATGCTTTAGGCTGTTCTTGCATTGGGCAAGGGATTGGACGAGATGGCCTGTAAAGTCCCTTCCAACTCTATGATTCTATAATTCTAAGATCAAAAAGAGTCCAGCAACACCTTTAAGACTAACCAACTTTATTGTAGCATAAGCTTTCGAGAATCACAGTTCTCTTCGTCAGATGCATGGAGGGCAAGAAGAAACTGGTCAGATATAGAGGAGGAGAGGGGAGGGCGGAGTAGATGCAAACAGCTCCTTCTGATATGGAGATCAGTTTGCTTCTGTAAAGGAAATCAGTTACTTTTGATAATGAGATAACCATTATCTCATTATCAAAAGTAACTGATTTCCTTTACAGAAGCAAACTGATCTCCATATCAGAAGGAGTTTGCATCTACTTCGCCCTCCCCTCTCCTCCTCTATATCTGACCAGTTTCTTCTTGCCCTCCATGCATCTGACGAAGAGAACTGTGATTCTCGAAAGCTTATGCTACAATAAAGTTGGTTAGTCTTAAAGGTGTTGCTGGACTCTTTGATTTTGCTACTACAGACTAACACGGCTAACTCCTCTGGATCTATAATTCTAAGATATAATTCAATCTCTACTTGGGTTGCGCATTGATTGATCTAAAATGATTTGGCCACATATTAGTCGGGTATTATTAAAGCTTTCCTAGAACAAAACAAAAAGACATGGAAGTCACCAGCACTTTTTATACTTGTGCTAATCTTCAAAACAAATCAGTGAACTTTTTGTGAAAAAGTAGAATTAATTTTTTAATGTAATTAATCGTTATAACTTCAGATACAATTTCTAGGAATATGGTCAATTCTCTGAATATTTCATCTCTTTAGCTTCTATTCGTGAGCAACAGGGTCAGTTTACAATTAACATTTTAAAAAATGAAATATGAGCAAAATGAAGGTATATGAATTATTAAAAATTCTCACAAGTTAAATTGAAAGGTATGTTGGTGCTAAGCAGGCAGCATGCGAGCTCCTCTAGAATTTTGTTTAATCTCTCAGGAACATTGTAAATCAAAATATCAGATCAAAAGAATGGGATAGTTCTTTTCCCTGTAGCAAACTAGATGGTACTATGGGTAGGCAGATAGTTTGGCCAACAATGATTGCTTGAGCTCCTGTTTGGAAATGCCTGGAGATTGAGCAGATGACCAGAACAAGAATCTTTGCTATTTTGCTGGGCTTGTTCTTTGCTGTTGCAGGGCTAGGGGACATCTTATCTCTATTCCTGCTCCCCCCCCCCCGCCCCCTCCATTGTCATGCACCATTTGAATTGCCGCCCACAACCACACAATTTCCCCCCTGTGACATTGGCATATAAATCATTGTTCCTTTGCTTTTCTATTTTGTTTCCCTACCTTACTTAACATGCCAACTCCAGCTTTTACCATTGACAGTCATGCAGAAAATCTCCTATTCATTGCAAAAAAGATTTTGAAGAAAGAAGAAATTATAGTTTGCCACTGTTTATTTCCTCCACAATTCACTAACTCCCCCCACCTCTCAACATATTTACACAGGCATTCTGCAGGAAGTTGCAAACCAGCGGTGGGTAGGACCTCCCAGCACCTTGAAAAATACTATGTTGTGGAAATGGATATTTGCTAGGGGCCTGGAGACTGGGGAAGCATCAGGTGCAGATGTCTAACTGCTAGTATATATGGGATCATGCAAATGGACACTGAGCTCTCTGAGGTTCAGCATTTCTCTCCAGAGATCTGCCCACTTTGGTTTAAGTATATCTCCACACACCTATCCTCTTGTAAATCAACACTGTCCTTTCTGAATAAAGTAACTAGTCTTCTACCCATAACACTCTCCCCCTCCCCGTTCAGTAATTTCTTCATTTTAATGTGGATATTGCTTTTTCGCCTGGGAACTTTGTTCTATTGAAATTCTAATGGAAAGCCGTATTGTGAAAACACCGAAGGCTTGAGTACATACCATTAAGTGATATAGGTAGTATTAAACAGATTTTTATTCCCCCCACTATCCTCAAATACACACTCAAATGTGTGGGGCTTTCTCAGGTCAGAAACAGGGTATTTTTAAAATGTTGCCTTTATAGCAACAATAATTTAAAACTTCATATTCACTGAAGTGAGAAACGAAAAGGAATGCACCCGAATTATGGCACAATGCAAGGGAATTTAATTAAGAATATACACATTAGAATTTCAGTGGGATCTTCTATTTAATGTTACTTTATTAAGCCTTCTATGAGACCCTTTTTTATGTATATCAGATGATATACAATTAATCTGTTCTCTTGTGAGGAAAAAAATAGCACCTGAGGTAGATGAAAAGTGTCAGATTATAATAATTATAAGCAGCTGTTCACTTGGAATCACCTCTGGCCTACATGGGGGATGCTGTGAGTTACCACTCCTCACAACAGCCCACCTCATTAGACTTGACCTTCCCAGCTGGGGATTTCATTTGTGTTTTTTAATGGATTTGTATACTGCAAATCATAACACCTCATGAAGACTGGTTCTTTGTCGCAGTAAGAGAATAGAGCATTAGAAGATTTTTTAAAAATGCCGCTGCCCAACTACTGTAACCTGGCAGGATACAAGTGGCAATATGGGTTACTTTTCAGAAATACTGCCTATGTGGAAAATAGATTGTGACAGTGCCTTATCTGAGACAACAATGATATCATTAGCTTTCAAAAAAACAATTCTTTAGGGACCATTTCTAGCAGTAATAAAATAAAAGCAATTCCAGTAGACTTCTGTCTACATGTTTTAAAGTATGGGGCCTGTTTCTGGAAAGGGCCATCTTTGTGCAAAAAAATTGCCATGCAGAATTAACTATTGGCAAATTAGTCTTTTCCCTAGTCCATGAAATGCAAATAGAGCTTGTTTTGTGCTTTGTTTCTACAGGATTTAGCCTTATAATAATTTTCAGTGCTCAAACTTAGACCTAAAGTAACAATTAAGCATGGTTTTGCTGTGTAATAATGTGTCATATTAATTCTTATGGGTTTTTAAAAGCTGTTTTCAGATTTCTGCTTGGTTCCAGATTTCCATATCCTAACTCCTGTTGCATTGTAACTTACACTGTAATTTTGCCTTGAGTCTCAGCAAGCAAGAAAGAAAGACTCCTGAGCATGTGCAGAATGACTGATTCTTACTACTGTCAAACCAATAGCTAGCCTGAACAACTTCCAAACAGTCAATTTTTTATTATACCTTCCAGATATTCTTGATATTCTTCCATTCATTTTCAAATTAAGCACCTGATATAAACTCATGAAAATCATTATATGAATCTCTCTTTGTGTATATACACGTAACTACATTTTATTGTGTGAAAATTAAACCAATATTCATACATAGACATATATATGAAATTAAGAGATTTTTTTTAAAAAAAGCTTTCCCCCAATATATCTGGTTTCTTTCGCCTCTCCATTTATGTTTGTAATAAACTCACTCTCATACAATTAGCCTCAATTGTTTTTATATCTTCTGAGGCAATAATATAGGCAGCCTAGGGAATACAGTAGTAATCCACATACCTGTGTTCATTTACCCAAATCACTATGGTTACAGCCAGGGCAAATTGTTTACTGTGAGAATCTTTGGAGCCCCTTTCCAGATACTAATGACCTTTCTGTTCATCCAATAACATCAACAAACCAGGGAGGCTGCCCACACCATTAAAGCCAATTGCCTCTCAAGTTACTGAGGGACTTGTGCTTTTCCTCATTTATTTTCTCTCATCTGATGTAACTCACATGCCACTTTCTTGTCTTTAAAGAAGGGGAAAAACTGTGGATTATTGATTTGCTTCTGAACAGAAGACCAACCTAAAAGCCCCAATGAATTGTCACTCATTATTGAAATTACTGAACACTAATTAAACTGGCAGCTCAAATCCCAGCAGGCCACACTCATCTGAAGCTGAAATTCAGACACTTGGACAGTAGAAGAGAGAAAGCGTTAGCAACCACCACGATTGTAATAAGCTTTGCATTAATTTTTGTTTCTTAAAGGCGCATGCCGGGTTTGGGCCCAGCACAGCCAACACACTATCTGTTTAAAAAAAAGGTTAAATTCACAAAGTAGCTCTTCCTAGGTTTCTTTCAGTAGGTACTCTTGCAAATTGGTTGCCCAGAACCTCATAGAGTCCTGTTCTTTTCTTTGTAATAAACAAAAGACAGTGTAGCATTAAAGACGGACACAGTGCACTCGCAGGCTAATGATTAACACCAGCTAAAAGATGCTAGTAAAGCAAGCGAAGGAAAGTTTAAAATTCAAATTGGCTAGGTAGAAGGAAAACTGAGTCAGAATACATAAATAATCACATCACTTGGATAGAACTTCTCAAAGCAATAATACATGCTAAAGATCATTTAGAATTCATAGAGCCCAATTTAGGGGGAGAAATCTTTGGCCCATTTCCACAGGATGCTGAAACTCCCTATAAATTATGTATGTCTACCATTAATCAATGGCTCCCCCCCTTCTCACACATACACTTTCTGAGCAGTAACTCTTCATTTGTTCAACTTCAAAGGGGGCAGAGCAAGTGGGAAAGGGGCTAGTCTAAGCATTTAATTTAAAGTAGATGCGTAGGACTCGACTGGAAATAGACAGAGAGAAAAGGCCAACAATTAGAGTTACCAACCTCCAGGTCGGGTCTGGAGTTCTTCAGAAAATTTATGACTGAACTCCAGCATACAGAGATCAGCTCCTCAGCAGAAAACGACAGCTTTGGCAGGTGGAGTTTGTGGCATCACATCACCACTGAGTTCCCTCCTCTCCCCTCAAATTCTGTCTTCTCCAGGCACCGCTTCCAAATCTCCAGGAATTTCTCGCGTCAGAGTTAGCAACTCTGCCAACAATACAGAAATTTAAGACAGAATGAAGCACACAGAAATTGCTCGCACATTGTTCTGCAATGTAAAAGGAGAAATAATTGAAAATGAAATTTTATTGTTTCATTATAATGGGATTTTGTTGGCATGCCATGTCTGACTAGGGTTGCCACAGAGCAGGGGATTGTTGGAGCAGCACCCCCTCATTGTGTGGCAGTGTGCAGAGCAACTTCACTGTAATATTTTCTGCCAGGGAAGTCTACTGAACTTCATCCCAAATGGCCTTTATGAGACTTTTTGAAAAGGCCTTTGATGAAAGGTATTAGTGTATCATTCACTGATCTTAGATTTTACCTCTTTCTCACTAACCGTCTATTTTAAATCATAGTTATAATCCACTGTGGAGCATCTTTGGATCTGAAAAGAGGGATATTTAAAAAGCAAACTCAAGCAGGTCTACTCAGAATCCTATTCAGGTCTACTCAGTGGGGC
This sequence comes from Eublepharis macularius, assembly GCF_028583425.1. NCBI lineage: Eukaryota > Metazoa > Chordata > Lepidosauria > Squamata > Eublepharidae > Eublepharis > Eublepharis macularius. Next base: position 93,300,384 of record NC_072795.1, read on the forward strand.
TTATTTCTGGAAAGGGTTCTTAGGATTGCACTGTAAATTAAATAAATAGCACATACAGTTATTTTTTGCCTTTGTGTCCAGTTCCTCACGGTGGCTATCCCTCTTTGGTAACATAACTCAACACTTGCTGACTCTCAGTTTTCACCATATTTACATATTATGTATGATTGATGAATATTCCTTTAGACAGAATTCATATATAAATGTCCATCACTTCTGATAACTAGTGCTAGCAATAAGTATGTGGTGGTCCTGTTAAGGAGCAATTGGCTATTTTTGTTACTGTTTTCTTTTTCTTTTGTATATTACATGGATAATTTCTTTCCTCCAGCTTCTTCAGTTTAGAAGAGAGTGGGAAAGAACTTGGGGAAAAAACAGGACATTCTGAGACCTTCTGTTCCATTAAGATGTTAATGTAAAATTGGATGTGGCAAAAGCTCTATAATTATGGTTGCCAGCCTCCAGGTGGGGTGTGGAGATCTCCCAAACTTACAACTGAACTCTAGGCCATAGAGATCAATTCCTATGAAGAAAATGGCTGCTTTGGAGGGTGGACTCTATGGCATTATACCACACAGAGGTTCCTCCCCTCCCCAAATCCTTCTCTCCCCAGAGTCCCTCCCCCAAGAACTCCAGGAATTCCCAACCTGAAGTTCGCAACACTATCTGTAAAAGAGATTATAGAGGTAGAGAAGTGCATATCACACCATGTGTTCCCCCAGCTACTGAAAGACCTACCATGCTTCCTGTCTGGACTGACTTTTAATGGCTTCTTAGCCTGGTCCTGGTTGGACTTTTATTTTTTCTTGTTGAAAGTTTCTCATGTTGCAAGCTGTTTTCTTCACAAACTAAATTATTTATGTAGCAGGATGTGCAGTAAATGATTGTACAATTGTGGCTGCATAAATGCACTGTAAGTATGTGGCTGAGTTCAAATCTCTACTGCCTGTCCCACTCACATTTGGCCCACATTTCTTTCCTTTGGCCCCAACTTTCTGTCTCATGAACTGCCTCATCTGCACCATTATTTTATTTATTTATGTTATTTATAGTTTGTCTTTCTCACTGAGGCTCAAGATGGATTACATAGTATAAGTCAATACAACATTGGCTGGGACTTTCAAATACAATGCAATAGGATAAGGACAGAAGAAATTTGAAAACAAGAAATCCAACACACACTGAAACAAAACATAAGACGACATGGAACTCTCCAGTAAGGGCATATTTACAGCAAGAGACTATACCCAGTAGTATAGTCTACAGTCACCAATATATCTCTCTGAAACATTTCCTAATAGTACAGCCCTATCACCTTTGTAAGAAACCCCTCCTGAATAATTCAGTTTTGCACAATTTGCAGAATGCCAGGATAGTGGAAGCTTTCCTGACCTTTTCAGACAGACCATGCCATAAATAGGCCACTACAGACAATGTGCATGTACAAGAACTGTTGGTTATGCCCATTTGCAGAGTGGCACCTGCAGAAGCCCTGTTCAGATAAGCAAAGCTGCTGTGGCTGAGCATGCGGAGAAAGGCAGCCCTTAAGGTACCTGTCTCTTTGTGGCCACATGTAAAAACTGGGGGGGGGGCAACAGGTGTGCATGTGCCCTCTTCCTCTGGTAATTTCATGAATTTTGGTGTGACCCAGAAGTGAAGGATTGTACCAGAGGCCAATTCTTTAAAAAATCTTCCCCCAAACATAGCCTTTTTGCTATTTTGGGGGCTGGTTTTTAAAATATCAGTAGCAGGGGACAGCAGCTGGGGGCAGGGGGTCCCTCGGTTCCCCCACTCTTCACTTCTGGATCACACCAGAAATGACACAATCCCTGGGGGACATGGGTATGCATGTGCCCATTTTGCCAGCATGCCTGCCTGCCTCTCCCCTTTCCCAATGCCTCCCCCGCACCCACTAGCCAGGTGAGCAGTGGTAGGGGCAGCAACTGAGGGCAGGGAATTCCCTGCTTCCTAGCATGTGCACAAATTGTGGTTTTAAAGGTGGGGAGGTGGGCTGTAACTCTGTCTAAGTAACAGGCAGCCTCAATGTCCTCCATAACTTACACTTTTCTTTCTCTTGCCACCAATTTTCTATCGAGCTGTCCCCACCCTTGTCCTCTGCCTTTTCAGTGGACCTATTGTAGCTGTTTCAGAATCTGCAGTTTGGAAGTGTTTGGCATTTGATGATAAGCTTAGCTGTGTTATAAATGTTCCAAGCAGATATAGAAAAAGATAATAATAATTTTCCATGCCACAGTAACATCTCCACTTTTGATTAGCATCTTGTATCAATATGCCTGACCAGAAGATGGCGTGAAGGCTGCAAAGGAATGATTTGAGATACATGATCCACTTAATGGCCTATTTTATTCATGCTAGTATGAATCTGTGTAATAATGATTCCTGTCCAGTCTATTGCTGCAGAAGTACATTCCAGATGTAATAGAAGCTGTGCAAACTGGTGACCAGATGCCTGTATTGTTAGGCATGTTCTGTATTTCAGAAAACCACATCCATCTGCATAGCAGTTAGTGGAACCATCGTTTCAGTAATTGATCTTGAAACCCTGGAGTTTTGGCAATCTCAACAAGGCATTAAAAAGTTTTATAAGGCATATATGCAGCAAGTGACTATGAGGTTTCCTAAGCAATGTGTTCAGTTTTCCCAAACAATATAGTGCTTTGGAAATTGTTTGCAGAATCTTAATGCATTATAGAGAATAACTATTAAATGGCCACAGATCTATTACCCGTCCTTATGCATAGGCACATAAACCTTACACATACACTTAATAGGTGCAAGAACTAGGAGAATAATTAATCCACAATTATACGTGGAACAAAGAGTATAAAACATATTGTAAACAGTTGGATCATATGTGCAGAACATAATTTGAACTAGAATTTATCAGGAACCTTATTTTTTGAACTTCAAAAGCCCAGAGTATATAAATTAATAACAAATAAGATTCTTTGAGCATGTAAAGGGTACTTACCAGTCGTAATTATTCCTGACACATTTGAGCTTACAGTCAAGGCTTCTAGTTCATAGGATGTGTTTTCCAGAACACTGAGTTCTGGAATCTCTCTTTTTAGAAATTAACCATTGACATGTTTTTAAATGGAAAAGTAAGACTTGCTCCTTAAAATGAGAGTGAGAATTACAAAGGTCACCAGCACTAGCTAATTTAGGATTTATCTGCTCTTGTGTTCATACACAAGAGAGCTCTTGTGTTCATGCAGCCTGCTAATTTCTAGTATTATGCCTAAAGATTTATGGACAATGCAATCATAAGGCTCTTCTGGCTGGAGAGCTACAAGATACCAATATGCCAGCACAACTGTATGGGTGCAGGGCCAAAAATGCATGATACTGTAGCATGATGATGGAACAGCATGAGCTGGGATCCTAGCTCTCTCTGATATTGGTCCCTCGCATGGCCCTGGCAAAACATTATGCTACAAAAGAGATGTCATGACTTCTTAGCAATGTACTCCCATTGAACTCAGAAAAGTAAAAGTGATGGCTGCCCTTTTCTTTTTTCAACCTGCCTATACAGTCATGACCAAACACAGAAATCTATGAAGGGCAATGTAGAAAAAAAAATCCATGGCCATCAGCACCTTCTGCTGATGGATTGTGGATCTAACGCAGCAAGTTTCATGGAGATCTCACTGAAATCAATAACAGGCAGGTATGGATAAAACAGCAGATCAGATCAGGTTTTTCCATTTGAACTAAGGCTAAGTGTCCCATGCTAAAGTGTGTGTGTGTGTTTTGTATTTAACTGCCAAGGATTCAAAATTTGGGAGGCACAGAATAGTGTTGGAGTAGGATCTGGGTGATCCAGGTTCCAATTATTACACTACAAAGAAGCTTGCTGGGTGATCTTGGGGCGGTCACTTTCTTTCAGCTTAACCTAGCCCTAGCTCACAGTGCTGTTGACAGGATAAAATGGAGGAGGGGAGAACAATATATACCACCTTTAGCTCCTTGGAGGAAGAGCAGGATTAAAGGGTATTAAACAAAGAAATACTTCTACTATTTCTACTAGCAGCTCTGAGCCTGCTGGGCAGGGAGAGCAGATTACAAATCTAATAATTAAATAATAATTAAATAATAAATAATAAATAATACTACTAGTACTACTGCTGCTGCTACTACTACTACTACCAATAAGATGGTTTCTAGAAATCTTCTGTGAGCTGCAGAGGAGCCTTTTTGCCTCTGCCCATGCTCTGCTTATATATGTGCAAGTAAGGCAAATATTATAAGGACTCTATAAGTCACCAGTGTTCTCTCATCCATAGGAAAGAAGTAGTACTGCTCCTGGAACTTCCATTGAGTCCATCCTTTGAAGCTGCCGTTTTCTCCAGGGGAACTGATCTCCACAGTCTGGAGATCAGTTGTAATTCCAGAAGAACTCCAGGTCCCATGTGGATGTTGGCAACCCTACTTAAGGAAGCAGGGACTATGCAAAATATCCTTCAGACCCACACCCCAGCTAGGAAGATATAGGTAGCATAAGTGAATAAAACTGAGTCAAAGAAAAAAGAAAGAAAAGACCACGCTTTTTGGCAGTGTGGTAAGCATGGATCAAGTTGTAACTGCACATACTGAATCAATCACAAAACGGTGTGCTGAGCTTGTCATGGATCCAGTGAACCCACACTTCAAACATGCCAGTTGGGTTGTGTGAATTGGCTCTGAGTCCTCCGTCAATGTGTGAATTTCCTTTCGCTCCCTGCTACTGTGGCATTTCAGCAAGGATGGATTTCCATGGCCATCTGCCATGTACGTAATGATCATGGTGCAGCAATGTAGTTATATGCCATCATTTTATTGCAGCTAGGAGGGAGAGTGGTTCAGAGTGCAATAATTCCAGCCTTCTCTTTTGCAAGACATGTTCAAGGGGAAAATAATTTCCATATGTTGGCACTGCAACTTGACTTTTATATGGGTCAAAGGGACATTCATTCCCCAAGGTCATGTTTGGTTTCCTTTTTAAAAAGCTACATTCCCTTAAAATCCTGGAGTCATCATTTTAAACAGCTCTGAACAAAACTATTAATATTCTAAACCTTTTATTTTTATTTAGAAAAGTAAACCATTCAAACTACACTGTTTAGCAGCTTTTTGTCATAAAGATTTCTTTCCACTATGACCTATCACAACATTAACTTGTTAATTGATAATAAGAGAAAGACCACATGATTAAAAAGAAACTGATTCACAGATTGCAGTGGTGCTACACTTTTACAGTACGGAGGGCTTTTTTGTCATGGCTTGCTGGACTAAAAGAGTTGATAACGTGTAGAAAGACATAACATGTTGTTTACCAACTCTAATACTGTTTGTACATAGCAGTAATATAATTCATTTATTGTCTTCATTTATAGGCCACCTTTCTCACTGAGACTCATGGTGGATTACAAAATGTAAAATCAACCAGCATAAGATATCCAATAAACAATGCTTTAGGACTAGGGTTACAGAATTAAAAAAAATGCAAACAGAAAATTGTCTAAGACATGACCTACTGTAAAATATGCAGAATGTGGATTACAAAGGTAGAAGAAGAAAGCACAGTAAAAGCAACACTATACACACTAGATGTTGTGTGAGGCTACAACCATACAGAATAAAGGGGGTAGAGTTAAACTGGCAAGGATTGAGCTGTGAACAATTAACCTTTCCAAATGTGCAGCAAATCCAAGACAGTGGTGTTGTAGCAAAATAAAATAAGAGTCCAATGATGCTTTAGGTTATTGATTATAAAGTGGCAAAACAGCTTTCTAATTTCACAGCCTACTAAACTGATTTTTTTGCCACATTCACTGTCTTCTCTCATCATGAAGTGGAGAGAGTTCCCAAATCAGAGTTGACATGGCAACCGCTGGTGAGGTTTTCATGGTAGGAGACTAACAGAGATGGTTTGCCATTTGCCTGCCTCTGCAGTCCTGGTCTTCTTTGGAGGTCTCCCATCCAATTACTAACGAAGGCCAATCCTGCTTAGCTTCTGAGATCTGATGAGATCAGGCTCACCTAGCTATCTGGGTCAGGGCCTTCTTTCATTACCTTCTTCTAAATAAAGATTTCAAGAATGACAATTAACATGCATAAAATTAGAATGATAAAATTTTTAGGCTCCCCATTACAGTTGGCCTTCTCAGAGGCTTCAAGGGACTGAAAGACTCCAGAGCCTAGTGGCCTCCGGCCAAACGTCCTAGTATAAACAAGGAGTGCTCTGGAACTTGGTAACCCTTTATGGACCCGTCCTCGTTTGTGGGGAGACAAATTGACTCCATAGAAATTCAGCTCTCAAGTTTAGTGGGGCTCATTAATCTGTAAAATTTTTGAGAAGTTTCCTACAAACTTGTTTTTGCAGACTTTCCTCTTGACTTTCTTTTCCTTAAATTTCATAAAATCATAGACTTATAGAATCGGAAGGTCATCTAGCCCAACCCCCTGCACAATGCAGGAAATTCACAACTAGACATGGGCACGAACAGAAAAAAGAACGAACATGGCGTTCGTTGTTCATTGCCATCCACGAACAATGAACATTGACGAACATGACCTGTTCACGAATATGTTCGTTGTTCATTGTTTGTTGTTTGTAGGGACCAGCAGTACCAACCCTACCACACTACTCCTAGAAACCTTACCTGAGCAGGCAGCAGGAAAGGTACCAGTAATAAATAATAGCTTGGCCCAGAGCCTGGCAGCAGCCCTGGAACAGCCCTAGGTAGATCCCTATCCCACCACACATAAAGAAAATTCAAGCTCCAATGCACTCTCCCTGTCTCTCTCTCAAAATGCCATCAACAACTGTCTCTCCCTCTCCACTGTCTGCAAAACCAGAGCTGGGAGCCCCCCTCCCCCCTCATTTCGTAGAGAAAGAGCTGCAGGAACTCATTAGCATAACTCATTAGCATTTGCCATGCTCCTTGACATCACCAGGAGTGTGTCATTAGCGTACCTGATTTGCATATGTCACACCCCCTGACATCATCTATCCTGGCTGTTTTGGACCTAATCCTGGCCATTCAGGGCCGAAATTGGGCTCATGGAAAAAAGGGGCTGAAAATGGCTGAAAAGGAGCCCAAAATGGTCAGAATTGGGCTGTTGATGAGCGGGAGAGTGATCTACCACCCATCAGAGGCCTGATCCTGGTCATTTTGGGACCAATCCAGGCCGAAACAGGCCCCAAATGGCCGGAAATAGGTGGGTGGGGCCACCTGACATGTGACCTCTTTGGAGAACTACCGGAACTGCATTCCTGTGTGTTCCCCCTCAAAATGAGCTGTGCTTGTAACAAATTTGGAGCCCCACAGTTGAAAGGAAGACCTGCCTATCAAGCTAAATTGGGCTTAGATTGGGGTTTCCAGGGCAACAGCAGGAGTTCAGACAGAATTCAGGCAGTCCCTGCCTCCCGTTGCCAAGGGAATTGATTGCAGGTGCCGGACTGTCTGGCTTGACGAACAGCAACAAACGAGGCTTGCGACGACCACCTGTTCGTTTAGAATGGGGCCTTACGAACAGCTTGTTCACGAACAGCTGATTGGGCTGTTCATGGTTTTTTTTTAGTTCATATTGTTGTTCGTGCCCATATCTATTCACAACTACCCTCCCCCTCACACACACACAGCGACCTCTGCTCCATGCCCAGAAGATGGCAAAACACCACCAGGATCCCTAGCCAAACATTTCTGAACTTAGCCATTCTAAAAGAAGTTATTTTGATAAAGTAGGTTCCCTTACCTGTCAGCTTTGAAAATATTATTTATGTTAGAGGATGGTATGACACCACCTACAAGGAGCCTGTTTGGAAGCAGCTTTTCCACTATATACTTCACCATTTCTCTGAACATGGGCTAAAATCACAGAGAGAAAGGCTGCTATTTCTCATCCCAGTATCACTAACTTGCCGTGACTTGCAGAAATGGGAAATGGGTTATATGTTGCCAGCCTAGGATTGCCAGCCTCCAGGTAGTGGCTGGAGATCTCACGGAATTACAACTGGTCTCCAGGCCACAGAGATCAGTTTACCTGGAGAAAATGGCTACTTTGGGGGTGGACTCTATTGAATTATGCCATGCCAAGGTCCTTTCCCTCCCCAAACCCCACTTTCTCCAGGTTTCTCCAGGTTTCACCCTCCAGATCTCCAGGAATTTCACAAGTGGGAGCTGGCAACCCTATGCCAGCCAAGCACACATGATGTTAAAACATGTGAACGGTTCTTTGCTTGTGCAGATATCAGAGAAATTTAGTTGCACAGTTGCTATGTAGTGAGTACTATGTAGTGCATTTATTGCAGCTTCTTCACTCAATATTTGTTTTATGTTATTATCCTTCTGGAGTGGAACAGGAAACAGACTATCTAGTGTTGGTTCAAAGAGAGGCACATTGGTTGCCAACCCATACTAATGAGCTGTTTTCATGTCCTGGGAGTTTTCAAGTTACCCTTTAAAAAAAAAAATCCCCTTTTTGGTAATAGAGGCAATCCGGTCATTGATACATATAGAAACAAGAAGCAATTCATACTATGAAAATGCTGGAGAAGTGGGAAGTGGGAAGGACTCCTAGGATTCTCCCTCCCCCAGGAGAGCCTTTCTGCTAAACTGAGAAAACAGACAATGCATCCTTAGGAACTGATGACGTCCTCTGAGAGATGCCTTTCACAGACCAATTTTGTACAGGTACATGTATTTGAGCCCAGTACAGTCAGATGACCTACAACCTGCTATGTACCAGTAGAAAATATATTCAGGAAAAGAGCTTGAAGGTAGGGTTGGAAAAGCCTTTCCCATTACTTCTCAAGACAGCATTAACTTGAGCCTGAGAAGACTGCTATTTAAATATCTGAAACAGATACTTCAGGCTCAAGTCTAATCCCAAATACTCAGAAGCGCATTGCCAGATATCTGGAAAAATCTGCTATTCCACTTGCACATTCCTTCCCATTCGAATAGTCTCCTAGATAAACAAAGGTATGTGACCGCAAATTACAAGTCAGTAATGAGCCATAAATGTCGGACTTGCAAATTCTTCCTTCTTTTCCTTGACTCTCCAAGAAAGGATAGTTATCCTGACTTGCCAAAAGTGACAGCATTCTCTCAGCATACCATGAGTCACTTGCATGAGAAGTGCAAGGCTGTAGCTTCTGATTGACTTTCTTAGTCCTTGCAAACAATTTACATCTGTGAAGACAAGAATTTCAACCATTTAGGAAAGCCTGCAGCATTTACTATCCCCCCAGCTCTAATTGAAAGCTGAGCTGTAGCCATTTTCACTTTCCAAAGTTCAAAGAGAAACCCACTGTTTAGCAATGAGTGGTCAAGAACTGTTGCCCAGAGAACAATGAAATTCTGGGACCTAATGCATTGTTAAAAGACATGGGAATTAATAAAGGCCTGCCCTCTCAAAAAAAAATGATCAGGCCTTCATTCTGCACAAGAAAAGAAAGTTTTATCAACCCCCAGAGGCTTCACATCTCTAATATTATAGAAAGACTAGACTGTAAAAAAATTCTCCTGAGCTCATTAGTTATGGGAAGTCCCAATCTCTGCAGAGAAAACTATGAAGTATAATAGTACTTTATGAGTTAACCTTTCCTACTTCCTGGCCACAGCTGCTAGTTCAGGCTCTTTCATTTTTTTCAAGACTGTGTCTTCCTTTAATATTCAGAAGATGCTGCAGGGTACCATTTCATGTTCCTCTCAAGGCTACTGCCCATGTAGCTTACACTGTCATATTTGAAGGGATTGTGCACATCTGTTGCACGACATGTACATGCAAGGGGGAGTCCCAATAGGCTGTGACTCCTGGGCACAAGTACAGTAGTTTTTGCAGGCTGGAGTTAAGATGAAACTACTTACCTTGTTTTGTGATAATTTTTGCCAGTGTCAAAAGGAGCTTCTCATTTTGGCATTTTTTGAAACTAGAACATACCTGTTTAGTTTTTATGCTGTTCTTCTCAGCACCATTCTTCTTCTTTTCTTTCTTTTCCCTCAGTTCCTTATCAGACATGACAGCAAGAGTTCTGTGAACAGATCTCCTGTAATAAGAGTCATTAGAAGGGGAAGAAATTTGGAAGGGTCGTTTAACCTTTCCCAGTGTCATTCCTTCTCCCTCTCCATTTGCCCATCAGGGAAGCCATTTGCCATATAGAGGGAATTGTAGGGGTAGCATTCAGTTACTCATGCTTTTGCCTTTCTGGGATGACAGCGTGGTCATGGGATGCCACAGTCAATAGGATTAAATGGCAGTGTAGTCAAATGAGTTAAAAGGCCGTGATCATAAAGAAAGAAAAGCGGCACCGAAAATCAGCAGCATCTCAGGAAATGAAAGAAGACATAAAATAATTAAGGAAAGACTAAGGGGAGGTCACAATGTCCATGGTTCCTTAAGAAAGATGTCCCACATTTAATTTTTTTTTTACATAGTTTGAGCTAAAGCTTTGATTTTTCTCATTTAGACCATGATACTTTGCTACAGGGGCAACCAAGTTACAGCCTGTGGCTGCTGCTGATCCACAGACACTTTTCATCCATCATATTAGGAGATTAAAAAGAGAAAATGTGACTAAATAAGAGGCTGCTGAATGCCCAGAACAGCTCTGTGCTTCTAATGGCATCTGTGCAAGTAAACACAGGGCCAAGCTACACATGACGAATGACACTTGAACGGCAAGTGGATTGAGTGGAGGGCAAGTGAACAGGGAGAAATACACTTGCCATTCAAGTGTCATTCATCATGTGTAGCTTGGCCCACAGGTGCACTGAACTGATGAGGAGTCAATGGCATGCATGCTCTGAATGCCTGTCTGTAACAGGGAGACAGTATCCCCCTTTACAAATCCTAGAGCAGCTGGGGTAAGCATGGCATGGAAATGGGTAAACCTTTCCCCTGGCCTGACTGGGCCTACCAAATTGTTTATTTCAGTATGGTTCTCAGAACTAAACTACAAGAGAGGAATTACACAAGGAGGATGCTCTCGTGAAGGGAGTTGCAATGTTAGTCGGGAAGCTGAGTTTTAAAAGAGATCAGAAGAATCTGTCAATTTCCGTCTCTACAGAGCCAGCAAAGATCTCTCCTCAGAGGGTTTGTTTATTTCCTCTTTGCCTCCTAAAAGGGGGGGTGGGTGGGTGAAACTGACAGAGCATTTGGGAGGCAAAGAGGAAATTAGCAAAACCTCTGAGGAGTTATATTTGCTGGCTCTGTATAGAGAGGAAATTGACAAAACATTCAGATCTCATTTAAAACTCAGCTTCCTGTCTAACATTGTGACTAGATATATTGTCGAAGGCTTTCACGTCCAGAGAACGATGGAGAGATCTCTGTCTTTTGGGTCTACACCCAATGAAGGTGCCAGTGACAGCTGCTGGTGAAACGTCAGGAACTACAATGCCAAGACCATGGCTATACAGCCCGGAAAATCCACAACAACCATTTTGACTAGAGATGGGCATGAACCGCATTATGAACTTCAAAAACCCACGAAATTGGCGATCGTGCGATTGCGATCCGGTGGTTCGTGATTGTCCTTGTCCAACGAACCAGCGTTCGGAAGAAGGCTGGTTCGGTGCTTTCGGTCGCAGTTTGGGAAGCCAGACAGTCAGGCGCCACCAATCAATTCCCCTGGAAACGGAGCCAGGGGAATGCCTGAACTCTGTCTGCGCTCCTTCTGTCGCCCTGGAAACCCGAATGGAAGCCCAGCTTACCTTGATCAGCAGGTCTTCTTTCCAACCACGGAGCTGCAAAGCAGTTACAAGTTGGGAGAAGACACCCAGGGGAGGGAGGGGGAAGGGGGTGTTCTGTAGCCATGGCCACTCCAATCTCATCCCTGCAAACCCTGATAGGCAGCTCTGACGGCCAAACACAGTCGTCCTGCGTTGCTCAATGGGACCTGTGCTTATAAATAGCTGTGGGCTCCCAGGCTGGGTTTCACTTTCAGCGAGCAGTGGAGTGGGACAGAGCTCTTGCTTGCCACTTGCTAGCCTTTGGGGAGAGAGACTGAGAGTATAATCAGCCTGGATTTTTGTGGGAGTTTCCTGGGGGCCTTGGATTGGAGAGGGTATAACTCCAAGATCTCTTTTGCAATCTTGTCCAAACTTGGGTGATGGCTGTAGGAGAGCTTGCAAAACACTCCCCGGGAATATGGGCTCCCTAAGTGCCACGGGGGGTGTTCCGCGCCCCATGAACTGTGAACCGCAAACCGGTTCGGCAACGGAAAATGTTCATTGCGGTTCGCGACCTCGGGATCGTTGTCTGCACCAAACCATGAACCGCAGAGTCATTAAATTTTTTTGGTTCGTGCCCATGTCTAATTGTGACTCCCTTCATGTGTGTGTCCTCGTGTGATTTATCTCTTGTAGCTTAGCTCTCAAACTGAAAAGTTTGGATGCCCAGAGATCACAAGGTTATTTTAAAACTTTATGCCATGCCATGGCCAAATATCTTCAATGTAATTTGACCATGGCTGTTAAAAATGGATTTTGATCAAAAGGCATAGTTTATAACTGACATCTACTGTACCTCCACTGTGCTTCTGACAATTTTTTGCTATGTTTTGCCAAGGTATTAACAAGAAAACATCTGTCACACATTCTCCATTTCTTTACAGGATTTGGTGTAGGGGCGGGGGAAGATGCAATAAGTTGCCTGTGGTTTCCTTTGTGATGTCACCTGGAGCAGGCTCCATTTGCATTTTAGATATTTTGGATCAGTAGTATGAGAAAAGCTGGACTGCTGTCAAAACCAGAATTTCCTTTTTTGCCAGCTCTGATGAAGTGAAATATGCAGATTTATGCAGATTTTACCCCAGTCAGATAAAAGAACTTTGAATGGCAAAAATATTTTCTTTTATTATCATTCAGCTAGTGCTGTTTTAGTGTTTTTCTGCTGCTGGTCTGTGTAGAAGCTATGCAAACAATCCATATTTAAAGCATTTGATAAAGATCAAAGGACTGGATCCCACAATGGCTTATGTCTAAGCAAGGACTCTTAGCAGAGGAAGTTTTCCTCTGCAGAGCAAGTCTAAGCAAGGCTCTTTGGTAAGCATAACAGTTAGGGTTAGAGTTATTGGCTTCAACCTATAGGCTACTAGAGAAGTATAGATGATGAAAAGACAAGTGAGATGGCTAGAGCAGCAGTGGAGGAAGACTCAGGCTCAATCCAACAAATCACAGCTCCTTTTAAAGCCTACCCCATGGTGGTGATGCAGCAAAGAAACAATATGTATCCATTGCTACTGCATTTGCATGGTATAGACCTGTGGAACTATTGGGCATGCACACATGCATTTGAGAAGGGAGGAGTCTCCTTCAGCACCCAAGCACCCAGCTGCAGCAAAGACTCATGTTATACAGATTAGGGTAAAAATTGTAAAGAAAAAACAATGATTAAAGGAGAGCTGCACTGAGGAGATCCCAGGCATGTAGAGATGATTCATACCCGTTCAGTGTCATTTGGCTGCTGCTGTCCGCTTAGGTGCCATGGTGCCTGGGCCACCACCGTGACTTAAGATAGTGAGTCAAGAAGCACCAGGAGGAATTTCATCTTACTGAGAAAGCCTTCTGGCGTTGTTTTTAAAATATATATATATATATATATATATATATATATATATATATATATTAAAACTGTTAACCCAGAGTTAAATGACAGGGAGATGTACCTGATTTGGGCATTGCACACTTGCACATGCACACATCCAAGTCTTTCTAGACCAGTTTTGCACATGGAAAGACCAATCTGGTCAGATTTTTTATTTTCTGGAACACCAGTGGGAGTCTCTCATGTTGTCTTCCTGTAATGCCTTCTTCATTTTTATTCAACTCTGGCTTAATGGTTTCAGTCAGAAAGGGAGACTGGCAGACTGCAACCTGTCAAATTTCCCACTTTTACTAGTAAAAAATAGAAAAAAGAATGCCCTCCTCCCTCTATTTCCCTTCCTGTGAAGGAAAAACCAACATTTAGTTCTCCCTTTCAGTGTGCTTTCATACACAATGCAAGGACAGGCTGGAGGCATATCTAAATAGGGAGTTTTGGGCTGCTGCAAAGCAGATTAGGGCGAGGAGAATTTGCTCCTCATCATGGGAATGAAATGACAAGGCACAGGGAAATATGGCATAATAGCAGGACTCAAAGGTAATAATTTCTTGGCTTTGTCACTAAAGCAGGAATTTTAAAAAAATGCCGCACTGTGCCAGCTGCAATGGAACTCTCTCCTGCTTGCATGCCATGGTGGTGCCACTTTGCCAGTAAGTTTCCTGCCATTGTGTATGCCTGCCAACACTTGCCTTCTTTAGAGTCCATTGTTGGGTGAGTTTTCATGTGCTTGTTGAGAAACTCACTGGATTGATGGGTTTTTGAATGATGCAATTTTGGGTTAAGAGAGACTAGAGCCTCATTTTCCCAGCTCTTCCTCTTAAAAAGAACAGTCTGCATATGCGGGTGCAGCTGCCCTGCACAATACTTGCCTTGATGCTCGCTTCCCTCAAGCATTCCTTGAGGTCCATAAAAAAGGAATCCTGATGTTGCTTATTCTCAAACTTGGTTGGTTGATGGTTTAGAGGGAGGACTATGTTCTCTGCAATTTTGGTGATCTTGGAGGCAAAAACAGCTGCCTTGTGTCCCCACCCTCTATGAAAAGAACAGTGTGTTTGTGCATGTGTGGCCAATACACTCACAATGATCCAAAAGCTATGGGGAAAAAACCCAACTCAGATCTAAGCTGGCACCACCCTAGCCGGAACAAATCAGTAATGGAACAGAATTATTCCGGAAGGTCCCAGAACTGAAACTGAAATGGAAATTTTCTCAGTGCACAACCCTGCTGTGCAGGGTTTGATGGTTTCAATCCAGTCTTGAAGGTATATTTAAAAAGTTATATTAAAAAAGCAATTCCTCAACTGTAAAATAATTTTCAGGGATTGTATGTATCATCTGAAGAATCTTCCCTTCCTCATGCCAACAGGTGGGATAAAATCACCTCCATTCTATAGGCACTTAAAACTCTTGTTTGCATTTATTTATTTATTATAGCCGACTTTTCTCCCCAAAGGGAGCCCAAAGTGGCTTCCAACATTGCTTTCCTCTGCCTCCATTTTATCTCCCCAACAACAAAGTGTAAGGTGAACTAGGCTGAAAGAGAACAACTGGACAGCTAGTGAGCATTCGTGGCAGAATGGGAACTTGAACCTGGGTGTCTCAGATCCTAGTCTCACACTGGCCACCACACAACACTTAAAAAAATACTGTATAGGTGAAGGTAATCAAAGCTTGTCTTCTCTTGTGCCTTGCCTCAGTGTGCTGTGCTTCTTTCAGCATTTTCCTTTCAGCCCAACGGACTTCCTACATTGGAACCTAACTGAAGAAAAATGCTTTTGTCAAGGGAGTAAGCAGCAGAATGAGACTGGGTTTAGTTTTCCTGACCTTTGTATTTGAGTTTTGCTTAAAATAGGCTCTCCCATTCCCACTTTCTTTACATATAAATGTTTTTACATGAAAAATGATTGGCTTTCCCACTACTGTAACAAATAGCATGGAGGCTGGGGGAGGGGGTGATACCAGGGAAATGATGTTTACCACTGTTAATGAAATTACAGACATTATGGCTACAATCCTTAAGAACACTTTCTGAAGAGTAAGCCCTATCAAATAAAATGGGACATTTTTGATTAGACCTGCTGAGGAGTGCTCCCTGAGAGATCCTGAACCAGCACTTCTTTTTCACTTTAAGAGGTCATCATCATCAGTGCCTTCCTCATCCTTGATCTCTTGCATCTCATTTTGTTTGGTGTCTTTGTATTTACTGCTGAGGTAGCAGGTGAAGCTTTATCCACTGCTTTTGTGCACCTTCAGAAGTTTGTTCAGAGTGCAGCATAGAACAATATGAAATAAATTACTATCTCCAGTCTGTCTGCAGGGCAGGTAGATTGCCTATGTTGTCAAAATGTGAAGCACAACCTGGGAATCTGCCTCTATTCTATTTTATCCTATCATCACAATCTTGCCTGCCTGTCAGTACACAAGGAAAGGGTACCCTTCTGTCCCCTGTAGGGCATGCAATCTTGCTGGCACCTTTGTATATGGGAGGGCAAACCACATCCTCTATGTCGCTGTCTCCTCATCACTTATACTTGCCTGTCAGTAGATACAAGTGAAACCTTTTCATGCTTGCCTAGCACGTGTGGATAATAGAATGGCTCAGGCAATTGGTCAGAAAGCCCTCTGCCAGACAGTTAGATAGTACAACAATGATTTTGAATCAGAAACTCATCAATTGGAACACTTCTTTTTGACATGAGGTCTTCTGGTTGGGCAGTATCCCTGTCACACACACACACATTCTGATACTGTCAGCCATTCTCTTCATTGCTCTGTCTGTCCTCTGCCCATAAAATCAAAATCAGACATTGAGGTGCTAGAATAAGCAATGGGTCCTAAGACTTTCTGCTAACTCCTGAATGTGAGAAATCGTTTTGTTTGGATTCAAAGCATCAATGATATTTCTGAAGGGAGCGTTTTTGGCCTGGATCTTAATTAGAAAGGTTCCAATTGCACACCTCTACTATAAGGATGCAAATTAAGCTTTTTTGGTAGTTTATTTTACATTATGAAAACTAGCAGATTTATACTTTGTGGACTGATCATCTAGGAAATATTCTACTAATAATAGGGAACCGTTCTATACAATTTTAAAAGTAGAGTTTGTATGTATAAATGAGGCAAGCATTTATCTGAAATCGCATCACTGTTTTCTGGCACTTGACATTGCTAATGCAAAAAATAGTGAGTAAACATGGATCTGAGCAAATTCCTGCTGTATTTATTGTTTTTATAACCCCACCTTTAATCCAGCATATTAAAGCCTCCCCAAGAGTTTACAATAAACTGCCAGGTCAAGCTACTGACTAGATCTAGTTCTGGTTAGCTTCTATAAAGTTGCTGTATTATATGATGTCCAACAGGAAGCTGCTGAATTGAAATTCATATGTAAATATGACTCAGTCAGACTTGGATCAAATAAAGACTCTGTATGGTTATCTCATTACCAGAAGTAACTTCCTTCAGGGATTCCTTTCAGATTCAGCAATGGAGGGAAGGGGTCACACCCAGCCTGGATTGCGCACTCCACCTCCTTTATGACTTTTGCAACTGATTTACATTTACATGGCCCTCAATCCCTGCACCCCCTCCCCCTCTCCTCACCACCTATATGGCTCTGGCCAGTTTCTTCATACCCTCCATGCATCTGATGAAGAGAGCTGTGACTCTCGAAAGCTTATGCTACTATAAAGTTGGTTAGTCTTAATAGTGCTACTGGACTCTTTACTATTTTGCAACAACAGACTAACACAGCTAACTCCTCTGGAACTACAACCATACCATGTGGCTTTAGATATGTCACAAGCTGTACTTTTTCCATTCCATGTCATGATTTTTTACCCTCGCTCTGTAGAGGGCTGAGATAAAAATGTAATAAATAAATATGTATGCCCACACATAACACAAATACTCAAACCTGTATTACACAGACTTAATTATACATTCATCTCATCTAAAAATGAAAGATCAGTTTAGGAACAGGTTGTTAAAGCAGTGCTGTAAACATAGTACCTAGTTTACCTGCTATATTTCTAGGACACAGACAGTGAAGAAGGATTGTAAATCTAGTCTCATCTGTACATTCTTTATCAACTCATTAGGATTCTAGAGATTTGAGGGAGGCAGAGTGACTCTTTGCTAAATCGGCAAGTTTCCCAGGCATGTATAGCGAACTGTAGAAAATGGTCACAGGCTCCTGTGATTTACAGTAGCATCATGGCTTGCCATTATTGTTAGCGAATCTGTAACTATTTCTATCTAAAACCTTACTTTCATATAACTTCTCCATAAAAATACACTCCAGTTTGAAACTTGCCATATGAGCCATCAGCCAAGCAAATGTTCCCAAGAAGGGGAGGGCCACCTAACATCCTTCAGCTAGTTTTATATGTAATTGAACTGTGTTAAAAACAGAGCCTGACCCTCTTCTAACTTTATTCTTCTGGAAATCTTGCTTTCATTTTTTTTTTAAAAAAAATTAGAATTAGGGACTGTGTTTCAGATGTGTAAATGGTCAGGATTCAGAAGTCTTTGGTGGCAGGAAAGCGACCTATTTTTTTATTTCAGTTTCCAAGGAACAAAAAGATTAACCACAAAATAAAGACCCATTATTTTCAAACTTTTTACTGCAAAAGCACATAAAGTTTTCTGGAACGAATCTTTTTAACTTATGTGACATCTTCTAAAAGTAAATATTTATTGGAACAAACCTTATGAAAGCAAATAATGAATCAAATTCAGTGAGCATTTTGAATACCATATTCAGATATTTGTCCATGTAGAACATCAGCTGATCAGAGTTTGGGAATTAATTGGTGAGCGGCATAAAAAAGGTATTCTTTTGTAGCTGATCCAACTGGAAAGGACAACCTCTTTGTGTCAGGTTCTGCCCTGCTCCTCTTCAATGTGGACTGGCCAGTCACTTCAGGCTGATCTGGAATTGGGGCCGGGGGGCAAACAAAAAAAAGGGCCTTTTGTTCAGAAAGGACTGATTAATTATAATGGCCTATTACTCTGGGATTAGTTAATCCCTAAAAAGGGAGCTGGGCAGGAATTGTGTGAGTTTATGTGGTGGAAGTTTATAATAGATTGATAAGAAACTTCAGGCATCTGAGGCTGGGAGGAAATACCCACTCATCACTGACCAGACCCAGGGGGCTAGTGAAGGAATTCCCTCAGGGTACATCTACACATTACAAAGTCCTTGTGCTTGTTGGGAAACAAACTTTATATCAGACGTGCAATGGAGTCTGGTTCCTCCTAGATACGCAACAGCAACTTTCTGTTTGCAACCCCAGCATGTAGGGAGAAATGGCTGTTTTTATCTTTGCAAAATGCCTTGGAGCCCCACTGGTTTTGTTGTGAAACTTATGTGTAGCCATGTAAGTAACATGATTTTTACAATGAAGCCAATAATGCCTCAATGGGGTGGTTTAAGGACATGAAAACAGTGTGTGTGGGGGAGGGGGTACAGCCACCTCCCTATGTGCCGTGGTCACAAACAGAAAAGTGTCAGTGTGTGCCTAAGAGGTACAAATTTCCCTGTGGTAGTCAAGTGTGGTATAAAGTTCTTGTGTTGTTTCCCAAGGACTTTGTAACATGTAGATGGAGCCCCAGTGACGGGCAACACCATTTTAACTTCTAATGAGCAGTGTGTGTGTGAGCTTGTGTGTGTATGAGATGTGTGTGTGACAGTAATAACAGTGATCTTTCAGCACAGATTTCTTAGCAGACACACGAAAACATGTGTTCTCCTGAGCAGAGATTGGAACCAGGCTTGGAATGTTCAAATACTAACAACTGCATTGGGAAGCCTTTGGAGGAATTAAGGTTTGTGAAAGTTTGTTGCAAGTCTCCATTGGGAATGAAAAACCCTAGTTCAATCCATTTGTTGACTTCTGTATCATGATTTTTGGGGTTCATGGGCAAGAGCTTGTAGTTTGGATACAGAACATAGGGTCTGCTCAGCTACTTGTCCTTGGTGCTGCCTACTTGCTTAACTTTCATCTTCTCGCATTAATGATTGAACACACAGGATAAACACTCCAAGAGATTAACATCAAAATCCAAAAGAAACACAGCAGTGTTGTGGTTAGAAAGTTGGATTTAAAACTGGAGAGACACAAGTTCAAATTCCTGATCTGCCACTTGCTGAATGGCCACTTGGGCCATCTCAGACTGATCTTCCTTGCAAGTAGGGATGCCTTTAATTTCATGGAGAATAGATTAAGCAGTCAAATTTCCTTGGTTCACAGTGAGCTGAAACCCAGATTTGTTTGGTTTGGCAACAAAGAGCTTGAACAACTTGTGAACAGGTTTATGGCGCCATACTATTGTTAGTTTTAGTTACTTGAGCTCAGGATGGAAACCAGTTAGAGTAGTCCTTGCTCATTACACAGTTGGTTGCCTAGTAGAAAGTGCAAGAAAGGGCATTTCCAAAAAGGTCCATCTTCCTTTACAGGGATTGTGTATTAATTTATGCGGTATGATCAGCACATGCTTGCTTTCAAAATGTTCTCTTTTTTGCTGAGGAGGGGTGTCTCAATGCACAATTTTATTTTTAAAATGTTTACTCTTTTTTAAAACTTGAAAACATGTTAGGATAGAAACTACAACTCCCATCATGCTTTGCAAAATCATGTATGTCTTCATGATCCAAACAGATCACAAACATTGCCTTTACTAAGAAATATAGAAAGGAATAGTCAATTTTGGATTATTTTAATACAGTGTTTGTTTGCCAGCCATTTGTATGCCCAATGGTTGATTTAAATCTGTGCTTTGGCTATAAAGCAATGTGGTCTGCAGCACTAACTGGGGAGGAAAGCTCCGTCAGGCTGTGTGACACTGCACACATGAAAACCAGTCGTGCTGGATTATGCTGTATGGAAAGGGGTACAGAAAGCCCCCAAACAGCTGTTTGAACTGATCATCAAAAAATCAGCTCTCTGATCATGACTAGGATTAGAACCAGCTGGTGAACAAGCATCCCTTCTCACCAAGCTGTTGTGGGGGGAGGGGGGCAAAGATTATTACAGTCTGTGATTATTGACTGTTTTTCACTAAATAAATTGGCTCATTGCCTCAAGTTTCTCTTATTTTTTTTTAATTGACATTATTTATAGTCCATCTTTCTCAGCGAGACTCAAGGTGGATTATACAGTTTATGTCAATGCAACCAACAGGCTGGGACATTCGATAAACCATGCAATAGGTTTTGGATTGCAGAAATCTGAAAACAAGCAGAAATATGAAAACAGCTGAAACAAGCATAAGCATTAATATGACATGTTAAACAATGTGGAAATTACATAGCAAAAGCATACTTACTGCAACAGAGAATGCATGCTACACACAATAGTACAGTATACAATCCCTATCCCTTTACCAAAGCATCTTTCTGAACCATTTTGTTACAGTATAGCCCTATTACCTGTGCATTGAAGCCTTCCTGAATAATTCAGTTTTGCATAGTTTGCAGAAAGCCAGAAGAATGCATTTCTTCAATTTTCAAAAACTCCATTTAAAATTAGCAAGGTCTTTCAGATGCATGTGTTTCAAATACCTGCATTTCTTACTTTTCAATTGGCAGACTGGGTATAAAGAATAAAACAGAAATAGAGTGACTGATTCCAAAAGTCCTTTCTTCCCTGCCAACATCACTGGTTCCTGGATGAAGACAATTGTCTAGGAACTATCTTTGTATAAGTTACTGCTGGCAAACTATAGAAAATAGAGAGTAATCTAGATTCATTCCACATGCCAGTAAAGTGGAAAGTGTATGTGTATGAGAGGAGCTGACAAGTCACAGCTGACTTATGGTGACCCCTTAGAGTTTTCAAGGCAAGAGGTGGACAGAAGTGGTTTGCTAGTGCTTGCCTGTGCACAGCAATTGCAGACTTCTTTGGTGGACTCCCATTCAAGTAATAACCGTAGTCAACCCTGCTTAACGTCCAAGATATGACAAGATCTGGCTTGCCTAGAGCAAAATAGAGCATACCAATCCTCTGCATATATTTAGAATAAAATCTTTAAATTTGAAGCTATAGTTGAAAGGAGACATGGATTGGTTGGAATGTGAGGCTTTGGATGGACCTGAAGAATTCTACAGTAACTCCAATGGTCATGTCTATATGAGTTCAGCTGCCTAAAATGCTGGGGGTCCTGTGAATGGAGCTCCCAGTGCTCTTTTTGTTTAAATCAGGGGCTCAGGGACCATAAAATGCGGGGGGGGGGGGGCTGTGAATGGAGCTCCCAGTGCTCTTTTTCTTTAAATCAGGGTCTCAGGGACCATAAAATGCGGGGGGGGGGGGGCTGTGAATGGAGCTCCCAGTGCTCTTTTTCTTTAAATCAGGGTCTCAGGGACCATAAAATGCTGGGGGCCCTGTGAATGGAGCTCCCAGTGCTCTTTTTCTTTATATCAGGGGCTCAGGGACCATAAAATGCTGGGGGTCCTGTGAATGGAGCTCCCAGTGCTCTTTTTCTTTATATCAGGGGCTCAGGG